>NC_069500.1:324269861-324304861 GCF_027579735.1 Bombina bombina | reverse complement strand
TCTTATTCTGAGGACAGTCACTCTGAGGGGCCAATTTATCAAAGGTCCGCAGAGACCTCGCTAAATGCGGAGAGCAATACGCTCTCCGTATTCAGCATTGCACCAGCAGCTCACAAGAGCTGCTGGTGCAAAGCTGCCCCATGCAGACTCGCGGCCAATGGGCTGCCAGCAGGGGGTATCAATCAACCCGATCGTACTCGATCGGGTTGAATTCCGGCGATTCCTGTCCACCTGCTCGGAGCAGGCAAACAGGGTTATGGAGCAGCGGTCTTTAGACCGCTGCTTCATAACTGCTGTTTCTGGCGAGTCTGAAGACTCGCCAGAAACACGGGCCCACAAGCTCCATTCGGAGCTTGATAAGTGGGCCCCTGAGTCTCTTGGCCCTGCTGCTGTGACAGAAGATGTGTCCTTTAATTCCAAGCTTAAGCATATTTATTCTTTGTTGCTGTAAGTTTTAATTGCTTTAGAGGTAAAGGATTGTCCTGTTACTGTTAAGCAACCAGTTAAGATTAATAATTTGGAATGACAGAAACCACATATTCCTTTTGTTCCAGCTGCCAATTTTAAATCTGTGTTTCCTCTTCCTTCTGATAATACAGAGATTTGGGAAACTATCCCTAAGGAGGATAGAGCTATTTCCACTCTTTCCAGGCATACCACTTTTCCTTTGGAAGATAGTTCCTCTTTTAACGATCCTTTTAATAGAAAACTTGAATGTTTTCACAGGCAGTCCTTTCAGGTTTTATGTTTTAATCTACTGTCAGTGTTGCCTACGTAGCAATTGCTACTGCTGTGTGGTCAGAATTTGTTTCTGGGTAGTGATGTCGCAAACCTAAAAATTTGGGTTCGCGAACGGCAAACGCGAACTTCCGCAAAAGTTTGCGAACGGGCGAACCGCCATAGACTTCAATAGGCAGGCAAATTTTAAAACCCACAGGGACTCTTTCTGGCCACAATAGTTATGGAAAAGTTGTTTCAAGAGGATTAACACCTGGACTGTGGCATGCCGGAGGGGGATCCATGGCAAAACTCCCATGGAAAATTACATAGTTGATGCAGAGTCTGGTTTTAATCCATAAAGGGCATAAATCACCTAACATTCCTAAATTGTTTGGAATAACGTGCTTTAAAACATCAGGTATGATGTTGTATCGATCAGGTAGTGTAAGGGTTACGCCCGCTTCACAGTGCGCAGTGTAGGTGATATACCTGCCCTGACCATGCTTTGTAGACCAGTTATCAGTGGTCAGATGGACCCTTGCCCCAACACTGTGTGCCAGACATGCCATTATAGCAGACTTATATGGCTTTGGCGTCGCTTTTTGGTAATTAGAAGGCTGCTAAATGCCACTGCGCACCACACGTGTTTTATGCCCAGCAGTGAAGGGGTTTATTAGGGAGCATGTAGGCAGCTTGTAGAGTTAATTTTAGCTTAAGTGTAGTGTAGTAGACAACCCAAAGTATTGATCTAGGCCCATTTTGGTATATTTCATGCCACCATTTCACCGCCAAATGCGATCAAATAAAACATTTTTTTTCACTTTTTCACAAACTTTAGGTTTCTCACAGAAATTATTTACAAACAACTTATGCAATTATGGTATAAATGGTTGTAAATGCTTCTCTGGGATCCCCTTTGTTCAGAAATAGCAGACTTATATGGCTTTGGCGTTGCTTTTTGGTAATTAGAAGGCTGCTAAATGCCACAGCGCACCACACGTGTTTTATGCCCAGCAGTGAAGGGGTTAATTAGGGAGCATGTAGGCAGCTTGTAGAGTTAATTTTAGCTTAAGTGTAGTGTAGTAGACAACCCAAAGTATTGATCTAGGCCCATTTTGGTATATTTCATGCCACCATTTCACCGCCAAATGCGATCAAATAAAAAATAATTGTTCACTTTTTCACAAACTTTAGGTTTCTCACAGAAATTATTTACAAACAACTTATGCAATTATGGCATAAATGGTTGTAAATGCTTCTCTGGGATCCCCTTTGTTCAGAAATAGCAGACATATATGGCTTTGGCGTTGCTTTTTGGTAATTAGAAGGCTGCTAAATGCCACTGCGCACCACACGTGTTTTATGCCTAGCAGTGAAGGGGTTAATTAGGGAGCATGTAGGCAGCTTGTAGAGTTAACTTTAGCTTAAGTGTAGTGTAGTAGACAACCCAAAGTATTGATCTAGGCCCATTTTGGTATATTTAATGCCACCATTTCACCGCCAAATGGGATCAAATTTAAAAAAAACTTAAATTTTCTCGCAATTTTAGGTTTCTCACTGAAATTATTTACTAACAGCTTGTGCAATTATGGCACAAATGGTTGTAAATGCTTCTCTGGGATCCCCTTTGTTCAGAAATAGCAGACATATATGACTTTGGCGTTGCTTTCTGGTAATTAGAAGGCTGTTAAATGCTGCTGCGCATCACACGTGTATTATGGCTAGCAGTGAAGGGGTTAATTAGGTAGTTTGTAGGGAGCTTGCAGGGTTAATTTTAACTTTAGTGTAGAGATCAGCCTCCCACCTGACACATCAGACCCCCTGATCCCTCCCAAACAGCTCCCTTCCCTCCCCCACCCCACAATTGTCCCCGCCATCTTAAGTACTGGCAGAAAGTCTGCCAGTACTAAAATAAAAGGTTTGTAAATTTTTTTTTATTTTTTTTAGCATATTTACATATGCTGTGGTGTAGCATCCCCCCTTAGCCCCCAACCTCCCTGATCCTCCCCAAAACAGCTCTCTAACCCTCCCCATCTGCCTTATTGGCGGCCATCTTGGGTACTGGCAACTGTCTGCTATTATTTCACAGTCAAAAAAGTGTTGTTTTTTTTAAATGTACACTACTGTTACACCAGATATGAGTGGTGGCACTGGGCAAGTGGGCACAGTATACGCTGTGAGCCTGACACACACGCTGGCAGGCAGGCAACTGCAATTAGATTACACAGGAAAAAAAAAAAAAAAGCAGACTGATGTTCTAGCCCTAAAAAGGGCTTTTTGGGGTGCTGTCCTTACAGCAGAGATCAGATGAGTCCTTCAGGACTGTAGTGGACACTGAATACACTAGCCTAGCTATCGATTTCCCTATTAAATCAGCAGCAGCTACACTGTCCCTCCTCTCACTAAGAATGCAGCTTCCAAATGAATCTAAAATGGATGCTGTCCAGGAGGTGGGAGGGTCTGGTAGGGAGGGTCTGCTGCTGATTGGCTGTAATGTGTCTTCTGACTGTGAGGTACAGGGTCAAAGTTTACTCAATGATGACGAATAGGGGGCGGATCGAACATCGCATATGTTCGCCGTCTGCGGCGAACGCGAACATGCTATGTTCGCCGGGACCTATTCGCCGGCGAACTATTCGCAACATCACTATTTCTGGGAAAATCACTTTGGATGAGATTCAATATTGCATTAATATCCTTAGAACAGAAAATTCCTTTATTTGTGATATAACAGAATATAGTATTGAGCTTGTTTTAATAAAATTTCTGAAGCTGCACCTGTGGATTTTAAATAAAGGCTGATTTTTTTACCTCCATCTTGTGAGTTTACTCTGAATTTGCGCCACCAAATTGTCTGGGAAGTGCTGCACCGTTGTGAGCTTTTGTTTATGAGGTTATCAAAATTTGGAGAATCTTATCTGCAGAGGACGTGGACAGCTTCAAGTCCCTTAAAGTGGTACAGAGCCGCCAAAAGTTTGCTACATACATTTCCTTTATTTGTGATGCAGCACACTAAACCCACATTTTTTCTTTCATGATTCAGATAGAGCATGCAATTTTAAGCAACTTTCTAATTTACTCCTATTATCAATTTTTCTTTTGTTCTCTCAATATCATTATTTGAAAAGAAGGAATGAAAGCTTAGGAGCCAGCCCATTTGAGGTTCAGCACCTGGGTAGTGCTTGCTGATTGGTGGCAAAATGTATCCACCAATCATCAAGCGCTATCCAGGGTTCTGAACCAAAAATGGTCCGGCTCCTAAGCCTTCTTTTATGCTTGTTTGTCCCCTCCTATTTCATGGTGATCTAATGGACTTTACTGCTTGGGTGTAGATTCCCACACATGATGACTCATGGACTCTCACCATCTGATAAAAGAAAAAGAAAATGTATGCTTAACTGATAAATTAATTTCTTTCATGATGGCGAGAGTCCATGAGCCTGCCCTTCCATATTTTTTTTCAGGTGGCGGCATTACTTGTTTTTCACTTATTTTGATTCCTGTTTTTCTTTTTTTCCTCATCTACTTGGCTATATCTATGACTGAGGATCATGGGAAGTGGGAGGGATTTAAAGCTCTGTTGTCTTTTGCCTCCTCCTAGTGGTCAGGAGGGGAATTCTCACACGTGTTGACTAGTTGACTCTTACCATCATGAAAGAAATTAATTTATCAGGTAAGCATAAATGTTGTATTTCCTTGTTAGATCACTTTCCAGCTACTGAGGATTTTCAATCTAATCTGCAAAAGGAAACCGAAGAAGGCACTAAGATACGGTGTTATACATGACATAGGGAAATTACTCTTCCAAATTTCTTGCAAAAGTAATTGCATACTAGACCAATATAGAAAAGTATGCAAATAAGGAATTTTAGGCATAAGCTCCCACTCACTTTTCCATCTATCAAGGCTATCTGAATTGGAAAACCCCATAAAATCACAGCAGTATTGAAAAATATTTAATAAGTCACATTGGGCTAGATTTTAAGTGGAGCAGTATTTAGCACTCCCGTTTCGAGCGTAAGCACAGCTAGAAGTAAAATTTTTGCGCACACTGACAAGTTAAAAATAAACATTTGCGTGTGAGAGAAACTGGCCCTGAGCTAACCTCAGGACTTTTCATTTCCCGTCCCCGCTAACTTTATCTCCCTATAGACTTGAATGGAGAGTGTAGAAGAAAAACTGACACTTAACGCATGCACGCTAATCAGACAGGAGTTATTAATCTTTCACATTCCAATGTTCTAGACATACAGGATAATGTTATTTTTATTTTAAATACACACACACATATATATATATTAATATAATCTATACCTGTATATCTATTCATATAGGTATATAGGTATAGATATATATTTTACATTAACATTATCAGATATATACAGTGTATATATATATATATATATATATATATATATATATATATATATTTAATATTATAAAAGGCCAGGTATGTTTGTCCGATGCAATCATGCGCAGTAGAGACTGCAGCGCGAGACAAACATACCTGGGCCTCTATTTATCAAGCTGTCAACCGCAAATACGCTGGAATTCCGCAGCATATTTGGGGCGAGCCTGATTCGTCTTAGTTATCAAAGGCTAGAGACCGGCAAAAGTAGAATATAGTGATGTAAAATACGATCCGCCGGACTCAATCCGACACAAATCGATGGTTACGTCACTCCAGATGTTCCGAACGCAAGTTCGGCACAATCTGACTACTTTTGGAAGTTATCAAGATTCTACCAGGTACGCTCGCCACTATTCCAGCCCAGCGTACCTGGTTTTCAATCCGCCGCCCTGGAGGCAGCAGATGCCATAGGAATCAATGGGAGTCTGACAGCAGCGAAAGCTTATGTTCGCTGCTGCCCGATATCCCATTGATTCCTAAGGAAAATGTCTAAACCTAACACCCTAACATGTACCCCGAGTCTAAACACCCCTAATCTGCCCCCCCTACACTGCCGCCACCTACTTTATACTTATTAACCCCTAAACCACCGTTCCCAGACCCCACCGCAACTAAATACAGTTATTAACCCCTAAACCACCGCTCCCGGACCCCACCGCCACCTACATTATACTTATTAACCCCTAATCTGCCCCCCCTACACCTCCACCACCTACATTATATTTATTAACCCCTAATCTGCCTCCCCTACACCGCCGCCACCTACATTATATTTATTAACCTCTAATCTTTATTAACCTCTATCACCCCCCTAATTTAAATATTATTTAAATTAATCTAAATAAATTTACTATTATTAACTAAATTATTCCTATTTAAAACTAAATACTTACCTATAAAATAAACCCTAAGATAGCTACAATATAACTAATAGTTACATTGTAGCTATTTTGGATTTAAAAAAAATTACAAGAATTTTAAACTAATTACACCTAATCTAAGCCCCCTAATAAAATAAAAAAGCCCACCAAAATAATAAAATTCCCTACCCTATACTAAATTACAAATCGCCCTTAAAAGGGCTTTTTGCGGGGCATTGCCCCAAAGTAATCAGCTCTTTTACCTGTAAAAAAAGAAATACAATACCCCCCCAACATTAAAACCCACCACCCACACACCCAACCCTACTCTAAAACCCACCCAAACCCCCTTAAAAAACACTAACACTAATCCCCTGAAGATCACCCTACCTTGAGCCGTCTTCACCCAGCCGGGCACAAGTGGACCTCCAGAGGGGCAAAAGTCTTCATCCAATCCGGGCAGAAGAGGACCTCCAGACGGGCAGAAGACTTCATCCAGGCGGCATCTTCTATCTTCATCCATCCAGAGTGGAGCAGGTCCATCTTCAATCCATCCGACGCGGAGCATCCTCTTCCATCGACGTCCTAACGAAGAATGAAGGTTCCTTTAAATGACGTCATCCAAGATGACGTCCCTTGAATTCCGATTGGCTGATAGGATTCTATCAGCCAATCGGAATTAAGGTAGAAAAAATCCTATTGGCTGATGCAATATACAGGGAGTGCAGAATTATTAGGCAAATTAGTATTTTGACCACATCATCCTCTTTATGCATGTTGTCTTACTCCAAGCTGTATAGGCTCGAAAGCCTACTACCAATTAAGCATATTAGGTGATGTGCATCTCTGTAATGAGAAGGGGTGTGGTCTAATGACATCAACTCCCTATATCAGGTGTGCATAATTATTAGGCAACTTCCTTTCCTTTGGCAAAATGGGTCAAAAGAAGGACTTGACAGGCTCAGAAAAGTAAAAAATAGTGAGATATCTTGCAGAGGGATGCAGCACTATTAAAATTGCAAAGCTTCTGAAGCGTGATCATCGAACAATCAAGCGTTTCATTCAAAATAGTCAACAGGGTCACAAGAAGCGTGTGGAAAAACCAAGGCGCAAAATAACTGCCCATGAACTGAGAAAAGTCAAGCGTGCAGCTGCCAAGATGCCACTTGCCACCAGTTTGGCCATATTTCAGAGCTGCAACATCACTGGAGTGCCCAAAAGCACAAGGTGTGCAATACTCAGAGACATGGCCAAGGTAAGAAAGGCTGAAAGATGACCACCACTGAACAAGACACACAAGCTGAAACGTCAAGACTGGGCCAAGAAATATCTCAAGACTGATTTTTCTAAGGTTTTATGGACTGATGAAATGAGAGTGAGTCTTGATGGGCCAGATGGATGGGCCCGTGGCTGGATTGGTAAAGGGCAGAGAGCTCCAGTCCGACTCAGACGCCAGCAAGGTGGAGGTGGAGTACTGGTTTGGGCTGGTATCATCAAAGATGAGCTTGTGGGGCCTTTTCGGGTTGAGGATGGAGTCAAGCTCAACTCCCAGTCCTACTGCCAGTTTCTGAAAGACACCTTCTTCAAGCAGTGGTACAGGAAGAAGTCTGCATCCTTCAAGAAAAACGTGATTTTCATGCAGGACAATGCTCCATCACACGCGTCCAAGTACTCCACAGCGTGGCTGGCAAGAAAGGGTATAAAAGAAGAAAATCTAATGACATGGCCTCCTTGTTCACCTGATCTGAACCCCATTGAGAACCTGTGGTCCATCATCAAATGTGAGATTTACAAGGAGGGAAAACAGTACACCTCTCTGAACAGTGTCTGGGAGGCTGTGGTTGCTGCTGCATGCAATGTTGATGGTGAACAGATCAAAACACTGACAGAATCCATGGATGGCAGGCTTTTGAGTGTCCTTGCAAAGAAAGGTGGCTATATTGGTCACTGAATTGTTTTTGTTTTGTTTTTGAATGTCAGAAATGTATATTTGTGAATGTTGAGATGTTATATTGGTTTCACTGGTAAAAATAAATAATTGAAATGGGTATATATTTGTTTTTAGTTAAGTTGCCTAATAATTATGCGCAGTAATAGTCACCTGCACACACAGATATCCCCCTAAAATAGCTATAACTAAAAACAAACTAAAAACTACTT
The DNA here is from genome assembly GCF_027579735.1 of Bombina bombina. Taxonomy (NCBI): domain Eukaryota; kingdom Metazoa; phylum Chordata; class Amphibia; order Anura; family Bombinatoridae; genus Bombina; species Bombina bombina. Next base: position 324,296,710 of record NC_069500.1, on the reverse strand, counting down.
CCAAAACTATTCATTGAGAACATGGTTGTTGTTCAATAATAAAATTAATCCTCAAAAATACAACTTGCCTAATAATTCTGCACTCCCTGTATACCATATACTTTTGAACCCTTATAACTAATTTTTTATTAATGTATATATAAATTGTTATCAGATAGTATTTATATGAGTGAGTGTAATAGTATATTTTAAAGTACTTTTGGTGCAACTTGTTTTTTAGCTCTAACTCGTTACGCAAGGTCTTCAGTCGTGCTAACCCAACACGTGTTTCACTCAAGTGAACTTGTTTACTATGAATTTGTAATACACGCGCAAATGAATGGGCCTGCAATATTCTGATATGGCTCATACGCAAGCGTTAGCGCCACATTGGTAATCTAGGCCCATTATTGCTTCATTGCTAAAAGAAGAATACTGTGTTAGTGGTTACTTATATAATAACAATAGTATGCACTATTATGCTTTTTTTTACAATCCAGTGTGTGTGTATATAAGACGTGCATAGTACTGGGGGCCCATAAATGGAGGAAGACAACAGCAGACTCAGAACTGGGGCCTTTTCAGTCACACAAGAGTATGACAATCATAATGTAGCAATGTATCTCCCAAACTGGTAAATTTAGTAAGCCTTATCCATGTGCATGTTGGTTCCACATCAAACTCTTCCCATCTTCCAAACTGCTTTCCATCTTTTTTATATCAGTGTGCATTTATGACATTATGTTTTTGGCATTGTATGTGTGAGTCAGTATGTGAAAAAAACAGTGTGATTGTGTCTGTGCGTGTAACTAATGTTGGTGACAGTTACTTTTTCATGGGCTGAAGCCACTAATATTTTAGCTATCTGGTAAGACCCCAAAGAAACACGAAAATCATCCAACACTGTTCTGATCTGCTGGTCTGCATCCAAGCCTGTAGATGACCATCTACCATTTGGGCATATATGATTAAGTTAATTAAACTATTTTATGGAATGATTGTTTTCAAACCAAATATTTACAATGGTAACCTTATCTAAAACGGAATGTTTGTTTGAAAATCATGTTCCTGTAGGTTTGCAGTCTTACTATCTAGAATCACACCTGAACTGAGGAAGAACCAGAAGATTGAAACTATCTTAAACAAGATTGAAAAACTGGAAGAAAAACAATACATTCGACTACAACCCAACGATTTTCTGAAAGTACTGGACAGATTCCATACCTGGGAGCTGTGCTCTCCAGACATCAATGTGGCAATAGAGGTTGGTTTAAAAATACATTTGCATTCAGTAGCCAATTGTTACAGAATACTCATGCTATATATACTAAATATTCATCAAGTATCCATTGCTAGTCAAAAGGATTACTAGACTAAAATGCATTACTTTTTTATGTTCACATTGAGGGCTAGATTACAAGTGGAGCTATTACAAGAGGCTGATTATTGCTAACACGAGCTTGCAGTAACAATTAGCGCTCAAAATATTAGCCAGTGGTCAGACCTCTGGTTAATTTTTTAAATGTCCCCCAATTGCAAAATAACTTGTGAGGTCCCTTATTTTTAAAGAAAAAAAATTAGCGTTTAAAAACCCCCCAAAAAAACACAACTTTTTAGGGGTTAAAGTGTGCAGGGTGTTGGGTGTTAGACAAAAAATGGCAATAAAAAGTGCCTTTACAAAGCGGTCTATGGGGAACTGTGTGTTCTCTATAGATATATATGTATCTGCTGCCCATCGCTGCACAACTTATCCACTTTGCTGCGCTAGGTTCTCATGCCGTGCCTGACAGCATAAGAACGAGGCTCCCATTGGAGCCTATGTAAGCGCGCTCTCATGAGCGCAATGCTTCTGTGCAATGTGAACGTGAGGTCACATTCGCATTGCACCTAACTTGTAATAACAGAGCACATTGGCGAAAGCAATATTTTGCTCTCCACTTGTAATCTAGCCTTAAATATGCAAAATGTTAGGCATTGTAGCATGTAAAACATATAGAATTAAGTAATTGGTCATAATCCACTTATTTTTAGCAGATAATGATTTCTAAATTTGTCCGGTATTGTCAGTGCTCCAGTGATCACCATCCCTAAATGTTTCTGCTGTTGATACACCTGAAGCATGACATTTTTATTCCCCCACCAAAAACAACACATTTTCTGGCTTCCCCAATATACTAATTTGGAAATCCAAAAACCAGATGGGCAGAATAAACAACAAACATCTTGTGCTTCAGAACCATATAAGTATTTCTAGATAACAAGGGCATTATGGCTATAGAGGGCATATGTATTTGTTGGGTTATTAATTTCACTAATTGTATTTGTGTAAATATGCTTATTATATTTTTATGTTAATTTATTGAGAAAATAGCATGTATATTTGGGGACATAACTTACTAACATCAACCCATAAGGCGGGGCTAATGTCAGTGTGTTTTACCCATGCTCAAAATCAGGGTCCATTTTAAAACATGTCTTGAGTTTATCAAGTCCTTTTAGCTGTGGAATTAGATAAGCAATGTATGAGTTCTGGTTTTGTCATAAAGCTGCTGTTTGGGTTCCACATGTATAGTCTTATGATCTAACTATGCAAATTACTCCTTATTTTCTTCCATTCTATGCATTGCAACCTTGGCTGTTCAGTACATCAAATTAAATGCTGCCCTGGGGGGTTATACTCGTTGTTCAGCAGGTAAATGTGAATCGTGTTCCTTAGTGCGCCAGAAATGAACAGTAAATGTGGCCAAAGATCATCAATAAAGCAGTAAATCACATAACCAGAAAACATATTCAGTGTCCAAATGGTAATTTTCTCCAGATAGATGACCTGAAAGAGGAACTGTCTTCAATATAATGTAATTTATCATTTAAATTGTATTTTGACATCTAAATTGATATGGAAATGATAAATGAGCTTAACAGCATCACTTCAATCCTGGCAACAGCATGCAAACCATGTATTCTTTTTACATATTTGTTTTTTCACTTGGTTTTGCTTCTACCCAGTACCTCCCCCTGAAGCTTTTGTTTTTTTAATCTTAGGCATGTAGTGATGCACTAATCAAACCATATTGACTGAGTTGTTATAGCAGATGGGTGCATGGTAATATGAATTTGTTACCATGCTTGTTACCAAAGAGGAAAAAGAAAACTCTACTGCAAATACAGACTAGAACTTTGTAGATCCATCACAGACTGACCAGTAGGCATTATAGTAGCACTTTTGTCAGACGAGGTTCTAGAGTTAGTGAGGCCTTAGGCAAGATTAAAATATGATGTTTCTCTTATGTTTAATTTTATTACCCATTCTGTATATATTCCCATACTGTATACCTGGCTGGCCTATTCCGATAGTTAATATTTTGGAGTTTGCATGCACCATAGTTAATGGTTTGGGGTGGGAGTGAGCGTGAGTGTGAGAGTGAGAGAGAGGCAGCAGAAAAGGAAGACTGAGGGGTAGACAAATAAAAAGGAAGAATAAGAGAGTGAAGAGATAAAAGAGGGGGGAAGAATGGAGAGAAAGAATACAGAGTGTATCTAGAGAAGGGAGAGAGTGGTTAGAGAAGGGAGAGAGATAAAAAGACAATGGATAGACAAGGTAGATAGAGGGAAAGTGGGAGAGAAAGCAGGAAAAAACATAGAAAGAGTGGAGAAAAGAGAGGATGTTGAGAGAAGACAGTTGTGTTGAGAGGAAATAATCAAAATAAACCAGGGGAAAAAGGGAAGAGAAAAAGATGAGGGAGATAGAGAAGAAGTGAGATGGAAAAAGTTAAGGGGGTAAGAGAGAGAGGTGTAATAGAGCAAAGAGTGTTGAGATAGTGACAAAATAAGGTAAAGAGAGAGAAGGGTGTGGGAAATGGGTTAAGACAGAGGGGTAAATTTATTAATGTGCGAGCGGACATGATACGATGTAGCGTATCTGACTCTCCTTCTGAAATCTTATTGGCTGTTCAAAACAGCTAATAGGATGAGAGCTACTGAAATTCTATTGGCGGTTCAAATCAGAAATCATAATCTCTCATCCTATTGGCTGATTTGAGTTTTATTAGGCCCATTTATCAAGCTCCGTACGGAGCTTGAAGGGCCGTGTTTCTGGCGAGTCTTCAGACTCGCCAGAAACACAAGTTATGAAGCAGCCATCTAAAGACCGACAGGAATCGCCGGAAATCAACCCGATCAAATACGATCGGGTTGATTGACACCCCCCTGCTGGTGGCCGATTGGCCACGAGTCAGCAGGGGGCTGACTCGCTGGTGCAATTGCTGGTGCAATGTTAAATGCGGAGAGCGTATTGCTCTCCGCATTTAGTGAGGTCTTGCGGACCTGATCCGCAGTGTCGGATCAGGTCCGCAAGCCCTTTGATAAATGGGCCCCTAAGAATCAAATCAGCCAATAGGAATGCAAGGTACGCCATTTTGAAACAGCTACCTTGCATTCAACTTCAGTGTACGGGGGTGACCGTATGAAGAGGACGCTCCGCGCAGGATGGGATCCACTTCCAGGATAGCTCTGCTCCATGCTGTCGGTATAAAGATAGAAGACGTCCCCGAGATGAATGAAGGTGTCGCCGCCTGGATGAAGATTTCTCGCCGCCTGGATGAAGATGGAAGTTCCGGACTTCAGGAACCGTGAGTAGATATTCTTGGGTTAGTGTTAGGTTTTTTTTTTTTTTTTTTAAATGTGGGGTTTTTTTTTTTTAGATTAGGGATGGGCACTTGTAAAATAGCTGAATGCCATTTTAAGGGCAATGCCTATACAAATGCCCCTTTAGGTGCAATGGGTAGTTTAGGATTTTTTAGAGTTAGTTTTTTTATTTTGGGGGGTTGGTTGGGTGGTGGGTTTTACTGTTGTGGGAACTTTGTATATTTTTACAGGTAAATGAGCTGTTTAACTTAGGGCAATGCCCTACAAAAGACCATTTTAATGGCTATTGGTAGTTTATTGTAGGTTAGGGGGAGTTTTTATTTTGGGAGGGCTTTTATTTTTTATAGGGCTATTAGATTAGGTCTAATTGTTTTTATTTTTGATAATTTCGCTTATTATTTTTCGTAAGCTTAGTATTTTTTATTTTTCAGAATTTAGTGTTTATTATTTTTTTGTTACTTTAGATTTTTTTTATTTTTTTCACTGTGTTAGGTTTTTTTAAATTTGTAATTTAGGTTTTTAATTGGTAGTATTTTTTATTTTATTAGAATAGTTATGTTAGGTTAATTTATAGTGTAATGTTAGGTTTATTTTTATTTCACAGGTAAGTTTTTATTTATTTAAATATAGTTATATTGTAATTTTAATTTAAAGTTAGGGAGTGTTAGGTTTAGGGGTCAATAGTTTAATTTAGTGTTTAGCGATGTGGAGGGGCCGGCGGTCTAGGGGTTAATAGTTTTAGTTTAGTAGTTACTATGTGGGGGACTGGAGGTTTAGGGGTTAATACTTTATTACAGCGTTGGCGATGTGGGCGCCAGCGGTTTAGGGGTTAATAGTTTTTTTTAGGTGTCGGCGATGACGGGGAGCGGTGCATTAGTGGTTAACAACTTTTATTAGTGTCGGCAAAGTCGGGGAGCATCGGTTTAGGGGTTAATATATTTAAATAGTGTTGGTGATGTGGGAAGGCGAAACATGTTAAGGGGGAAACAGGATTAATGGGTATCCTGTATTTTAATTAAGACAGCGACTAGCCTTTACTTCAAACATAGACCTCTATAATATTATAGTGTTGCGGTGTTGATTATTAACTCAATTTGGGCGCAGCCTTTCATATATTAGGACTATGCAATGCTAAGTCCTTAAAGGGACACTTTCATTATTCAGATAGAGCATGCCATTTTAAAAATCTTTCCAATTTACTTCCATTAACAAAATGTGCACAGTCTATTTATATTTAAACTTTTTGAGTCACCAGCTCCTACTGAGCATGTGCAAGAATAAGTGTGTATGCATTTGTGAATGACTGATGGCTGTCACATGGTACGTGTATGCATTTGTGATTGGCTGATAGCTGTCACATGGAACAGGGGGAGTGGAAAAAGACATGACTTAATATTGTTAGAAAAAAATCTACTACTCAGACTAAGTGCTATTGCATTGTCTTGTTATCTTGCATTTGTTGATTATGCAAATCTTCTGTGTTGACTGGACCTTTAATAGCAGCTATACTGATTTACCTAACGGCCACCATCCAGTGTACTGACTCACCGCAGTGATAACTAGTTTGTAGGTAATGATTTTCAAGAAAGTCAGAAACAGTGTTGCTTTTTATAATTCAGCTCACTTCAACACACTGCTTCTATATTCAGACTTGATATGAGATTAGAAAGTTGCGGTGCTGATAATTGTGGTGCAGCCTTTTGAATTTTGGGACTATGCAATGCTAAGTCCCGAGTAGCAATAATAAGGATTTATTTGATTGCTGCTTTCCATATACTCACCGCAGTGATAACTACACCTATATACTATGATCCTCATAGAAGTTAGAAACAGTGTTGCATATTAACACACCGTGAATAACTCTGTTCATTTTGATATTAGTGTTATATAACCAGCTGATCATATATATTTAAAACCATATAGAAGTTGAACATTACATCCCATAGCAGGTTGTTTAATTCTAGCATTACTGCTATATACTTTATTACGATTAATGGTTGATATTATTTACCCTAGATAGGAACAGTAGACTCGCGCAGAGCCATTATAACCATTTCATGTTGATGTTAACCATTTGGTTATTACTATTTTCCACATTAATGTAATGCACAATCCATTATCAACTGCTTATTGATAGAGTATATCTAGATATGCTCATATTATTTAAGTTTTGATCTGAGCATGATCACTAGCTTTTAAGAACTGTTTAACACTCACAATATATGTTGTGTTATCACTTCTGAGGCTATTATTTGAACCAAGTACAGGCTACTTTGCTGCTACAGTTTTTAATGTTACACTGTAACCCATTTTAATTGGAATAATAACGTTTAAAATTTTAATTTGAATTATCCTCATAAGCACCTAACCTCCATCCCTGAGGGAAGAGTGCTTATCAAGTATCCTGTCCAGCTTCTTTGTTGGAATTGTAAATAAACTGAAGAGAAGGCATCTGTTCTAGAATGTTGTCTAGGAAGGGTGCTACAAAGATTCCTTAAAAATTTGAATTATCCTCATATGCACCTAACCTCCATCCCTGAGGGAAGAGTGCTTAAATAAAGTGTATTGTTTTAATACTTAGCACCTTAAACACTAATTATAAGCGTATTTAAAATAAACGCTAAAACTAATACAGTGTTCCCTCTGCATTAACAGAGTAGTGCCATTGTCCCTTTCAAGTGATGCCTTCTCTTCAGTTAGCTGTGAAACACACAGAAGCTGTCTTTCAACTGCTTCACAGTCATGGTTGGAGAATCAATCTGCCAAAAAGTTCTTTGACTTATCAAACTGAAGTATCCTTTCTAGGCTCAAACAGAAACTCAGTGTATATGCGCCTAGGCCTGACAGACCAATGAAGAGACAAATCCAATGGGTATGTGCTTGACTTCAGCACATTCTGCATTCAACAGTGGCTTACTGAATAAAGGTGGTCGATCTCATGGACTCTCCAACAGATGCATTCTCTTTTTGCGATGTTTCATCTCAAGCCTCTTCAATAATGTCTTTTCTAGCAATAAAACAGAGATTACAAGGACCTGTCTCAAGAGATCCTATGGATCAGGAGACAAAGCAATATTTAAAGTGGTGGCAAACTCACTATTCCCAAAGTTTATTCATTCCTTCAACCAGTTTGGACTGTTATCATCACAGATGCCAGTCTACAAAATTGGGGGGAAGTCTGGGGTAATCTGAGAGCCCAGGTAGTTTGGTCTCCTTGGGAGGTGAGGTTACCAATCAACATTCTTAAACTCTGTGAAATATTTATGTTGAAATATTTTTATTAGAATTTTGAACACAATATATAATCATTACATCCACAGTGCACTAAATACATTATTATTTCAGTTACAGGTCCCCATTGATGCACAGTTTATGGTTAAAGGAAGTGGTTCCTGGGGACTGTCTCAAAGATTGGCTAGTAGAGAGTAGAAAACAAACTTCAGGATCCATATCCATATGTCAATGGAATTCATAATCACAACTGCAATTATAGCACATGGAAATTCAATGTTTATGACTTATCAGAGATAGTTTTAATGCTCTATAGGTTTCCAGCAGCAGCCCACATAAATTATCAGGGGAATTATTTGGATTTCCCTAGCAATGTAGGAAGTGGACCAAATATTTAGATGGTTGGAGCACCACCTCTGTCTGATTTCAGCTATTCACATTTTGGGAGTAAACAATTAGTAGGCGGATTTTCTCAGTCACTAGCGTTTTAGGAGGTTTTCAACTAGATGAGAGGTTAGGGTTTGCCATAACTGACCTCATGGTGTTTCGACTGAATCACAAGCTTCAGTGCCAGATCTTGTGATCCTAAAACAGATCTGATAGATACCCTAGTAGCTCCTTAGTCGTTCAATGCTATATGCATTTTTCTTCCATTTGTGTTAGCAAAGGATAAAGCAAAAACAAGCTTCAGTGATTCTGATAGCTTCAGCTTGACTTTGCAGAACTAGGTACACTGACCTGATTCATATGTCCTTTTGCCTTCCTTCTTGGCTCCCTCTCAAGTTCCCTTTTATCAGGTAAACCTCTGTCTATGCCAGCTTAGCAACTGAACACTAAAAATTGTCTAACAGGATTATCTGATATTATTATAGATACTTTAATTCAAGCCAGAAAAAATATCACTTGGCATATCTACCACAAGGTATGGGAAACCTTTTTGGCCTGGTTTTCTAAGAATGTCTATCATTGAAACTCTTTCCAAATTATTAGAGTTCTGGAACTTCTTAAAGCTTATCTGCCAGTTCTCTTAACGGTCAGATTTTGGCCTTATCTGTCCTCTACCTTAAGAAGAGATCTGTTAATTTGACCACATTTTCAACTCATGCATGAATTAGACCATCAGTTATTGACCTGAAAGGTTCTTTTCCTTTTAGCTATTTCCATTGGCTAGAAAAGTTTAAAACTTTCGCTCTTTCCTGCAAGCCTCCTTTCTTGATTTTTTTTTATCAAGTTATATCTACTAATCCCATTGGCAAGGAAATTGTGGTTCCTTCTTTCTGTCCAACTCCAAAAAATTCTAATGGATGTCATCTTCACAATTTGGATGTAGTAAAAGCTCTCAAGTTCTATTTGGAAATCACCTTTCAGAATTTATTTCTTCTTTATTTTTAGATTTGTATTAACCTTACTAGTATTAAATGGCCACAGCAGATACTATAGCTGCTTGGCTTAAAGCTCCCATTTGTGAAAGTATATTTGGTAGCAGACTCCCCATGAATGCACATTCCTCTAGAGAAGTTGCTAGTTCTAGTTGATAGTGCTTGAACCTTCTGTAATGAAGCCTCTATTAATCAAATTTGTAAGGAGACATCCTAGACGTCTTACTTTTACTAAGTTTTATCATTTTTTGTGTTTGCCTCTTCTCAGGCTGCTTTTAGCAGGAATGTACTGTGAGCTGTAGTGCCTGACCAGTAACTCACCTGCCTTGCCCCACCCTATTAGATTGCTTGGGTATAAAATCCCCTTTGTGATGTCTCATGGACTATCACCAGCTTGTGAAAGAAAACAATATTTATGCAATATTTTTTTATGATGGTGAGAGTCCACAGTTGGCTGCAGAACTTGTTTTGCTCTTTATTTGCAAAACTTTGTCCTTTACTGTTTTTCTAGTTTTCCTCCTCTACTTGGCTATATGTATCACTGAGAAATTTTGGGAGAATGGGAGAGATCGAAGCTCTGATATGTTGTGGTGTTTTTGCCTCCTTCTAGTGGACTGGAGTATAATTCCACTTGTGATATCTTGTGGACTGTCACAATCCATAAAAGAAAAACATGTATCAAGTAAGCATACATTTTGTTTTTTCTACAAAATGTAAAAATATTAAATACTACCTAAAATCCAATATAGTACTATGTGTTTTGTTATACTTTTCTTGTAGCACTAACACTTTACTTCAGATCTCCAGTTGTGCTAATTTTGTTTTCCGTCCAGCAACAACACATAACTCACAAATTTTTAGCGCGGGCGCTCTATCCGTTGAAAGTATAGGGTGTGCTGAACAGATGTTGGCTATGCTAAAAATTTTGTGGTAATTCTGTTTTTCCATGGACTTGTAATACCAGATCTTTCTCTATTCTGAACACAGACCCGTGATATCAATAGTGATCCACTTGTAATCTAGGCCAATATTGTGTGTACACTGTACATTACTTTAGCTTATCCATTTGCCCGGAGATTAGTACCTGAGACATGCAGGAGTCACTGATTTTAAAGTAAGAAAGCAATCAACATGCTCTGCTGCAAATGAATCACTAACGTAATGCTGGGGCCAACAGCCCTTGTTTTGTAATCACTATTGTGTCTATTTAAGTGTTGCATATATTACTCAAGCTTATATATAATAATTTTCTGTTTTACAGTTTGTAAGGGAACATCTTGTGCAGATGCCCCCAGAGGACTACACAGCATGGTTCCAGGAAAGAATTACTTTACCACAAAGCAGAGTCCAGAGCGCACCTCCAATAAGATGACTCCTTTCAAGTTCAGTTGTTTATAAGCTCTATTACAACAGCCAGTAACAAGAATGAGCTATACGTACAAAGGGACTATTCTTTTCTATGTTGCATTTTAAATCATTTTTTCTAGATTGTTTTATTGCACACATCAAATAGATTAAAGGGACAGTTTACCCTAACATTTTTTAATTAATTTGATAATTTGTTATCAGTGATTCATTTTACCTGCTAGAGTGTATTAAATTGTTTACAAATAGCTCCTTTGACTTTATATCAGCATTTGAAATAGCTGATTTTACCTGTGGTATCTCTACCTGTACAGAATATTTCTATACTTAAAGGGCCACTAAACCCAAAATCTTTCTTTCATGATTCAGATAGAGAATAGAAATTTAAACAACATTACAATTTACTTCCATTATTTATTTTGTTTCATTTTTTAAATATCCTTAGTTGAAGAAAAAGCAATGCACATGGTGAGCCAATCACACAATGCTTCTATGTGCAGCAACCAATCAGCAGCTAGTGAGCATATCTAGATATGCTTTTCATCTAAGAATACCAAGAGAATAAAACAAATTAGATAATATAAGTAAATTTAAAAGATGTTTAAAATTGCATTCTCTTTCTAAATCATAAAATAAAAAATGTGGGTGGTATGTCCCTTTAAGTGTAAGCTACTAACAAGCAAAAATCCGCCAGAAGAAGAAATTATTGTAACGTATTAATTTCTATTGTTCTTCTTAAGAGTCAGGTGTATTACAAGTTGAAAGTAAATTTTAATGTGTGAGGGCAATCACAATTTACTCTAGATTGATTCCCACAACCTCAGAGCTCTGGTTAACTGTTACACAAGACAAAAAAGATGCACGTTATGTTACACTCATAACAATAAAAATTATTGGGAAAAACTTGCACACGAAAGTTATAAGGGCTCAAAAATATGAGATAAAAAAAGGCAAAGGGCTTTAACATAGAGATACATACTGAACATATACATGTCTAAAGATGTATATGTATGTATAGATGTGTGTACATTTGTCTTGTGTATTTATTTATTTACAGACATATAAAATAAACACATAAATACATATGTATTCATATATAGACACGCACATATATTATATGTGTGTGTGCATTGGAGCCCTTTGCAGACAAGTAGATGAAAATATGTAAAAGCATATTCATGCAATATTCATATTTAATAATGTGGTATACTGTGTATTTATTGTAAATATTTCACATTCCTATGTTCTTCACATAGCATAATATAGTCTAAGAATTTTTAAATAGCCATTCCTATATATATTTGTATATATCTAACTGTATATATCTATACCTATATATATATATATATATATATATATATATATATATATGTGTATATATATATATATATATATATATACACATATATATACACACACACACAGTATATATGTATAGATATTTTTACCAAAAAATCATATATATTTATATTCTACTGTGTGAAGAACTTTGGAATGTGAAATATTTATATTTTCCTGTCAGGTTAGCGCACTTGAGAAAATGCGATTGGGTAGGGTGTTAGTTCCCACTTTTCATGTTCCAATGACTTCTATGGGGGAATACGTTAATGCGGCAGCGATATTTTAACTTCGGCTTGCGCGCGTCGGGTTAGTGCTAAGGCAAAAACATTTTACTTTCAACTTGTAATAAGCAGCAGATATAACATGACATTGGGAACATATTAAAGGGACACTGAACCCAAATTTTTTCTTTTGTGATTCAGATAGAGCATGCTATTTTAAGCAACTTTCTAATTTACTACTATTATCAAATTTTCTTCATTCTCTTGGTATCTTTATTTGAAAACCAATATTTCATTTTTAGTGAATAACCTGGGTTGTTCTAGCTGATTGGTGGATAAATTTGCCCACCAATAAACAAGTGCTGTCCATCTTTCTGTACCAAAAATTGTCTGGCTCCTTAGCTTAGATGCCTTCTTTTTCAAATAAAGATAGCAAGAGAACGAAGAAAAATTGATAATTAAAGTAAATTAGAAAGTTGCTTAAAATTGCATGCTCTATCTAAATCACAAAAGAAAAAAAAAATGGGTTCAGTGTCCCTTTAAGGGGAAACCAGTTTTACAGTACACTGACCCTTTAAATAGGATATTTCCTGGTGTATTATGTTTGTTATATTTCATTCAGATTAACACATTTTAGTTTACGTAGAGTAATACATGGAATGGGGCAATTTCAAATGTGTAATTGTAAGTTTTTGATCTATAAAATGTAAATAAACTTATCTTTAATGTAGTAGCTTCCAAATCTGAATAAAACATCATTTAAAAGTACTGTCTGACAATTTATAAACGTTTTCTCTCTAATAGATATTCATATATAAAAAGTTATACAATTATGGTATATTTTTTCCATTTGTAAAACTGGCACTGTATTGATTGCATGCTGTTAATAGTCCTAACCAATTTCATGATGAAAAAGGTTATTTTACCATGATGTAGCATAATCAGCAATTTGAAATATTTTTGCACAATTTAAAATCTGTTAAAAAAAAATTGCCAAAAGTGCACCATACCAATCATGATTAAATACATTCATATTTTAGAAACAAAAATAATTGCTATGCTGCAGAATTTAAATTCATTATATTTTAATATTAGACATAAAAAAGTTAAAAACCACCTAGGGAACCTGGCCATTCCTTCGATGCAAAAACAACGAATTATACCACTGACTTTGAATCCAATTGTACAGTAAAATAGTATTAATACATGCTTGAGTATTTCTTACTGAGGCCCCGATGATAGAAACAGCCGCAATATAGCGATATATATTGAAACGGGATCCGTCGTGAGAACGAGATTGTCTGTGAAATATTCAAAACTGCTGATATTAGTGTTTGAAGGCGTCTCATTAAGAGGTGTTTTACTATACATCTCAGTGGTATTTTCCAAGCAGCATTGCCACTTACATTGAAGAAAAACAAACAAAAATCCATGAAGAAAAAAAAATCCAAGAAAAAAATATCCAAAGGTTCCTCTTCTTTTCTTCATCAGATGAAATCCATAAGTTCTTTAGCGGCGGCTCCTCCGGGGGAGTGGCTGCGGTGGTTCTCCATGGTGGCGGCTCTGATGGTCCTGCAAGGCGGTAGCGACATCTTCTGCTCTGTGGTGGTTGCTCCTCTTCATCTTGGATACCATTTTCATGCTGTCCAACACCACACTCAGACCTAGATTTGGAGTTTGGCGTTAGCCGTGAAAACCAGCGTTAGAGGCTCCTAACGCTGGTTTTAGGCTACCGCCGGTATTTGGAGTCACTCAAAATAGGGTCTAACGCTCACTTTTCATCCGCGACTTTTCCATACCGCAGATCCCCTTACGTCAATTGCGTATCCTATCTTTTCAATGGGATCTTTCTAACTCCGGTATTTAGAGTCGTTTCTGAAGTGAGCGTTAGACATCTAACGACAAAACTCCAGACGCAGGAAAAAAGTCAGTAGTTAAGAGCTTTCTGGGCTAACGCCGGTTTATAAAGCTCCTAACTACTGTACTCTAAAGTACACTAACACCCATAAACTACCTATGTACCCCTAAACCGAGGTCCCCCCACATCGCCGACACTCGAATATTTTTTTTTAACCCCTAATCTGCCGACCGCCACCTACGTTATCCTTATGTACCCCTAATCTGCTGCCCCTAACACCGCCGACCCCTGTATTATATTTATTAACCCCTAACCTGCCCCCCACAACGTTGCCTCCACCTACCTACACTTATTAACCCCTAATCTGCCGACCGCAAAGCGCCGCCACCTACGTTATCCTTATGTACCCCTAATCTGCTGCCCCTAACACCGCTGACCCCTATATTATATTTCTTTCATGTAATTAACAAGAGTCCATGAGCTAGTGACGTATGGGATATACATTCCTACCAGGAGGGGCAAAGTTTCCCAAACCTTAAAATGCCTATAAATACACCCCTCACCACACCCACAAATCAATCAGTTTTACAAACTTTGCCTCCAAGGGAGGTGGTGAAGTAAGTTTGTGCTAGATTCTACGTTGATATGCGCTCCGCAGCAAGTTGGAGCCCGGTTTTCCTCTCAGCGTGCAGTGAATGTCAGAGGGATGTGAAGAGAGTATTGCCTATTGAATGCAGTGATCTCCTTCTACGGGGTCTATTTCATAAGGTTCTCTGTTATCGGTCGTAGAGATTCATCTCTTACCTCCCTTTTCAGATCGACGATATACTCTTATATTTACCATTACCTCTACTGATTCTCGTTTCAGTACTGGTTTGGCTTTCTACAAACATGTAGATGAGTGTCCTGGGGTAAGTAAGTCTTATTTTCTGTGACACTCTAAGCTATGGTTGGGCACTTTATTTATAAAGTTCTAAATATATGTATTCAAACATTTATTTGCCTTGACTCAGAATGTTCAACTTTCCTTATTTTCAGACAGTCAGTTTCATATTTGGGATTATGCATTGAATTATCATATTTTTCTTACCTCAAAAATTTGACTTTTTTCCCTGTGGGCTGTTAGGCTCGCGGGGGCTGAAAATGCTTCATTTTATTGCGTCATTCTTGGCGCGGATTTTTTTGGCGCAAAAATTCTTTTCCGTTTCCGGCGTCATACGTGTCGCCGGAAGTTACGTCATTTTTTTGACGTTATTTTGCGCCAAAAATGTCGGCGTTCCGGATGTGGCGTCATTTTTGGCGCCAAAAGCATTTAGGCGCCAAATAATGTGGGCGTCTTATTTGGCGCTAAAAAATATGGGCGTCGCTTTTGTCTCCACATTATTTCAGTCTCATTTTTCATTTGCTTCTGGTTGCTAGAAGCTTGATATTTGGCATTCTTTCCCATTCCTGAAACTGTCTTATAAGGAATTTGATCTATTTTGCTTTATATGTTGTTTTTTCTCTTACATATTGCAAGATGTCTCACGTTGCATCTGAGCCAGAAGATACTACAGGAAAATCACTGCCTGCTGGATCTACCAAAGCTAAGTGTATCTGCTGTAAATTTTTGGTAGCTATTCCTCCAGCTGTTGTTTGTAATATTTGTCATGACAAACTTGTTAAAGCAGATAATATTTCCTTTAGTAATGTACCATTGCCTGTTGCAGTTCCCTCAACATCTAAGGTGCAGAATGTTCCTGATAACATAAGAGATTTTGTTTCTGAATCCATAAAGAAGGCTTTGTCTGTTATTTCTCCTTCTAGTAAACGTAAAAAGTCTTTTAAATCTTCTCTCTCTACAGATGAATTTTTAAATGAACACCATCATTCTGATTCTTTGGACTCTTCTGGTTCAGAGGATTCTATCTCAGAGATTGATGCTGATAAATCTTCATATTTATTTAAGATGGAATTTATTCGCTCTTTACTTAAAGAAGTACTAATTGCTTTAGAAATAGAGGATTCTAGTCCTCTTGATACTAATTCTATACGTTTGGATAAGGTTTTTAAAGCTCCTGCGGTTATTCCAGAAGTTTTTCCTGTTCCTAATGCTATTTCTGCAGTGATTTCCAAAGAATGGGATAAATTGGGTAATTCATTTACTCCTTCTAAACGTTTTAAGCAATTATATCCTGTTCCGCCTGACAGGTTAGAATTTTGGGACAAAATCCCTAAAGTTGATGGGGCTATTTCTACCCTTGCTAAACGTACTACCATTCCTACGTCAGATGGTACCTCGTTTAAGGATCCTTTAGATAGGAAAATTGAATCCTTTCTAAGAAAAGCTTATCTGTGTTCAGGTAATCTTCTTAGACCTGCTATATCATTGGCTGATGTTGCTGCAGCTTCAACTTTTTGGTTGGAAACCCTAGCGCAACAAGTAGCAAATCGTGATTCTCATGATATTATTATTCTTCTTCAGCATGCTAATAATTTTATCTGTGATGCCATTTTTTGATATTATTAGAGTTGATGTTAGGTTTATGTCTCTAGCTATCTTAGCCAGAAGAGCTTTATGGCTTAAGACTTGGAATGCTGATATGGCTTCTAAATCAACTCTACTTTCCATTTCTTTCCAGGGAAACAAATTATTTGGTTCTCAGTTGGATTCTATTATTTCAACTGTTACTGGTGGGAAAGGAACTTTTTTACCACAGGATAAAAAATCTAAAGGTAAAAACAGGGCTAACAATCGTTTTCGTTCCTTTCGTTTCAACAAAGAACAAAAGCCTGATCCTTCGTCCTCAGGAGCAGTTTCAGTTTGGAAACCATCTCCAGTCTGGAATAAATCCAAGCCTGCTAGAAAGGCAAAGCCTGCTTCTAAGTTCACATGAAGGTACGGCCCTCATTCCAGGTCAGCTGGTAGGGGGCAGGTTACGTTTTTTCAAAGAAATTTGGATCAATTCTGTTCACAATCTTTGGATTCAGAGCATTGTTTCAGAAGGGTACAGAATTGGTTTCAAGATGAGACCTCCTGCAAAGAGATTTTTTCTTTCCCGTGTCCCAGTAAATCCAGTGAAAGCTCAAGCATTTCTGAATTGTGTTTCAGATCTAGAGTTGGCTGGAGTAATTATGCCAGTTCCAGTTCCGGAACAGGGGATGGGGTTTTATTCACATCTCTTCATTGTACCAAAGAAGGAGAATTCCTTCAGACCAGTTCTGGATCTAAAATTATTGAATCGTTATGTAAGGATACCAACGTTCAAGATGGTAACTGTAAGGACTATATTGCCTTTTGTTCAGCAAGGGAATTATATGTCCACAATAGATTTACAGGATGCATATCTGCATATTCCGATTCATCCAGATCATTTTCAGTTCCTGAGATTCTCTTTTCTAGACAAGCATTACCAATTTGTGGCTCTACCGTTTGGCCTTGCTACAGCTCCAAGAATTTTCACAAAGATTCTCGGTGCCCTTCTGTCTGTAATCAGAGAACAGGGTATTGTGGTATTTCCTTATTTGGACGATATCTTGGTACTTGCTCAGTCTTTACATTTAGCAGAGTCTCATACGAATCGACTTGTGTTGTTTCTTCAAGATCATGGTTGGAGGATCAATTTACCAAAAAGTTTTTTGATTCCTCAAACAAGGGTAACCTTTCTGGGTTTCCAGATAGATTCAGTGTCCATGACTCTGTCTTTAACAGACAAGAGACGTCTAAAATTGATTACAGCTTGTCGAAACCTTCAGTCACAATCATTCCCTTCGGTAGCCTTATGCATGGAAATTCTAGGTCTTATGACTGCTGCATCGGACGCGATCCCCTTTGCTCGTTTTCACATGCGACCTCTTCAGCTCTGTATGCTGAACCAATGGTGCAGGGATTACACGAAGATATCTCAATTAATATCTTTAAAACCGATTGTTCGACACTCTCTAACGTGGTGGACAGATCACCATCGTTTAATTCAGGGGGCTTCTTTTGTTCTTCCGACCTGGACTGTAATTTCAACAGATGCAAGTCTCACAGGTTGGGGAGCTGTGTGGGGATCTCTGACGGCACAGGGAGTTTGGGAATCTCAGGAGGTGAGATTACCGATCAATATTTTGGAACTCCGTGCAATTTTCAGAGCTCTTCAGTTTTGGCCTCTTCTGAAGAGAGAATCGTTCATTTGTTTTCAGACAGACAATGTCACAACTGTGGCATACATCAATCATCAAGGAGGGACTCACAGTCCTCTGGCTATGAAAGAAGTATCTCGAATTTTGGTTTGGGCGGAATCCAGCTCCTGTCTAATCTCTGCGGTTCATATCCCAGGTGTAGACAATTGGGAAGCGGATTATCTCAGTCGCCAAACGTTGCATCCGGGCGAATGGTCTCTTCACCCAGAGGTATTTCTTCAGATTGTTCAAATGTGGGGGCTTCCAGAGATAGATCTGATGGCCTCTCATCTAAACAAGAAACTTCCCAGGTATCTGTCCAGATCCCGGGATCCTCAGGCGGAGGCAGTGGATGCATTATCACTTCCTTGGAAGTATCATCCTGCCTATATCTTTCCGCCTCTAGTTCTTCTTCCAAGAGTAATCTCCAAGATTCTGAGGGAATGCTCGTTTGTTCTGCTAATAGCTCCGGCATGGCCTCACAGGTTTTGGTATGCGGATCTTGTCCGGATGGCATCTTGCCAACCATGGACTCTTCCGTTAAGACCAGACCTTCTGTCGCAAGGTCCTTTTTTCCATCCGGATCTGAAATCCTTAAACTTAAAGGTATGGAGATTGAACGCTTGATTCTTAGTCAAAGAGGTTTCTCTGACTCTGTGATTGATACTATGTTACAGGCTCGTAAATCTGTATCTAGAGAGATATATTATAGAGTCTGGAAGACTTATATTTCTTGGTGTCTTACTCATCATTTTTCTTGATATTCTTTTAGAATTCCGAGAATATTACAATTTCTTCAGGATGGTTTAGATAAGGGTTTGTCCGCAAGTTCCTTGAAAGGACAAATCTCTGCTCTTTCTGTTCTTTTTCACAGAAAGATTGCTATTTTTCCTGATATTCATTGTTTTGTACAAGCTTTGGTTCGTATAAAACCTGTCATTAAGTCAATTTCTCCTCCATGGAGTTTGAATTTGGTTCTGGGAGCTCTTCAAGCTCCTCCGTTTGAACCTATGCATTCATTGGACATTAAATTGCTTTCTTGGAAAGTTTTGTTCCTTTTGGCCATCTCTTCTGCCAGAAGAGTTTCTGAATTATCTGCTCTTTCTTGTGGGTCTCCTTTTCTGATTTTTCATCAGGATAAGGCGGTGTTGCGAACTTCTTTTGAATTTTTACCTAAGGTTGTGAATTCCAACAACATTAGTAGAGAAATCGTGGTTCCTTCATTATGTCCTAATCCTAAGAATTCTAAGGAGAAATCGTTACATTCTTTGGATGTTGTTAGAGCTTTGAAATATTATGTTGAAGCTACTAAATCTTTCCGAAAGACTTCTAGTCTATTTGTCATCTTTTCTGGTTCTAGAAAAGGCCAGAAAGCTTCTGCCATTTCTTTGGCATCCTGGTTGAAATCTTTAATTCATCTTGCCTATGTTAATTCAGGTAAGACTCCGCCTCAGAGGATTACAGCTCATTCTACTAGGTCAGTTTCTACTTCCTGGGCGTTTAGGAATGAAGCTTCAGTTGATCAGATTTGCAAAGCAGCGACTTGGTCCTCTTTGCATACTTTTACTAAATTCTACCATTTTGATGTATTCTCTTCTTCTGAAGCAGTTTTTGGTAGAAAGGTACTTCAGGCAGTGGTTTCGGTTTGAATCTTCTGCTTATGTTTTTCATTAAACTTTATTTTGGGTGTGGATTATTTTCAGCAGGAATTGGCTGTCTTTATTTTATCCCTCCCTCTCTAGTGACTCTTGTGTGGAAAGATCCACATCTTGGGTATTCATTATCCCATACGTCACTAGCTCATGGACTCTTGTTAATTACATGAAAGAAAACATCATTTATGTAAGAACTTACCTGATAAATTCATTTCTTTCATATTAACAAGAGTCCATGAGGCCCACCCTTTTTTGTGGTGGTTATGATTTTTTGTATAAAGCACAATTATTCCAATTCCTTATTTTATATGCTTCGCACTTTTTTCTTATCACCCCACTTCTTGGCTATTCGTTAAACTGATTTGTGGGTGTGGTGAGGGGTGTATTTATAGGCATTTTAAGGTTTGGGAAACTTTGCCCCTCCTGGTAGGAATGTATATCCCATACGTCACTAGCTCATGGACTCTTGTTAATATGAAAGAAATGAATTTATCAGGTAAGTTCTTACATAAATTATGTTTTATTAACCCCTAATCTGCCCCCCTCAACGTCGCCTCCACCTGCCTACACTTATTAACCCCTAATCTGCCAACCGGACCTGAGCGCTACTATAATAAAGTTATTAACCCCAATCCGCCTCACTAACCCTATCATAAATAGTATTAACCCCTAATCTGCCCGCCCTAACATCGCCGACACCTAACTTCAATTATTAACCCCTAATCTGCCGACCGGAGCTCACCGCTATTCTAATAAATGTATTAACCCTTAAAGCTAAGTCTAACCCTAACACTAACACCCCCCTAAGTTAAATATAATTTAAATCTAACGAAATTAATTAACTCTTATTAAATAAATTATTCCTATTTAAAGCTAAATACTTACCTGTAAAATAAATCCTAATATAGCTACAATATAAATTATAATTATATTATAGCTATTTTAGGATTTATATTTATTTTACAGGTAACTTTGTATTTATTTTAACCAGGTACAATAGCTATTAAATAGTTAAGAACTATTTAATAGCTAAAATAGTTAAAATAATTACAAATTTACCTGTAAAATAAATCCTAACCTAAGTTACAATTAAACCTAACACTAGACTATCAATAAATTAATTAAATAAACTACCTACAATTATCTACAATTAACCTAACACTACACTATCAATAAATTAATTAAATACAATTGCTACAAATAAATACAATTAAATAAACTAGCTAAAGTACAAAAAA
Source organism: Bombina bombina (assembly GCF_027579735.1). Taxonomy (NCBI): domain Eukaryota; kingdom Metazoa; phylum Chordata; class Amphibia; order Anura; family Bombinatoridae; genus Bombina; species Bombina bombina. The sequence continues at coordinate 324,275,653 of NC_069500.1, read as the reverse complement.
TAAAAAAGAACTAAGTTACAAAAAATAAAAAAATATTTACAAACATAAGAAAAAAATTACAACAATTTTAAACTAATTACACCTACTCTAAGCCCAGAAGAGCTCCTCCGATGTCCTGATCCAAGCCCAAGCGGGGGGCTGAAGAGGTCCATGATCCGGCTGAAGTCTTCATCCAAGCGGGGCAGAAGAGGTCTTCCATCCGATTGAAGTCTTCATCCAGGCGGCATCCATCCGGAACGAATTGGATCAGCCAATCGGATTGAACTTGATTCTGATTGGCTGATTCCATCAGCCAATCAGAATATTCCTACCTTAATTCCGATTGGCTGATAGAATCCTATCAGCCAATCGGAATTCGAGGGACGCCATCTTGGATGACGTCATTTAAAGGAACCGTCATTCGTCGTTCAGTCGTCGGCCAGGATGGATGTTCCGCGGTGGAGGTCTTCAGGATGCTGCCGCTTCGCTCCGGATGGATGCCGCTTGGATGAAGACTTCAATCGGATGGAAGACCTCTTCTGCCCCGCTTGGATGAAGACTTCAGCCGGATCATGGACCTCTTCAGCCCCCCGCTTGGGCTTGGATCAGGACATCGGAGGAGCTCTTCTGGACGGATCGGTGTGATACCCGGTGAGGTGAAGACAAGGTAGGATGATCTTCAGGGGCTTAGTGTTAGGTTTATTTAAGGGGGGTTTGGGTTAGATTAGGGGTATGTGGGTGGTGGGTTGTAATGTTGGGGGGCTTGGGTATTGTATGTTTTTTTTTACAGGCAAAAGAGCTGTATTTCTTGGGGCATGCCCCGCAAAGGGCCCTGTTCAGGGCTGGTAAGGTAAAAGAGCTTTGAACTTTAGTAATTTAGAATAGGGTAGGGCATTTTTTTATTTTGGGGGGCTTTGTTATTTTATTAGGGGGCTTAGAGTAGGTGTAATTAGTTTAAAATTGTTGTAATATTTTTCTTATGTTTGTAAATATTTTTTTATTTTTTGTAACTTAGTTCTTTTTTATTTTTTGTACTTTAGCTAGTTTATGTAATTGTATTTATTTGTAGCAATTGTATTTAATTAATTTATTGATAGTGTAGTGTTAGGTTAATTGTAGATAATTGTAGGTAGTTTATTTAATTAATTTATTGATAGTCTAGTGGTTAGGTTTAATTGTAACTTAGGTTAGGATTTATTTTACAGGTAAATTTGTAATTATTTTAACTATTTTAGCTATTAAATAGTTCTTAACTATTTAATAGCTATTGTACCTGGTTAAAATAAATACAAAGTTACCTGTAAAATAAATATAAATCCTAAAATAGCTATAATATAATTATAATTTATATTGTAGCTATATTAGGATTTATTTTACAGGTAAGTATTTAGCTTTAAATAGGAATAATTTATTTAATAAGAGTTAATTAATTTCGTTAGATTTAAATTATATTTAATTTAGGGGGGTGTTAGTGTTAGGGTTAGACTTAGCTTTAGGGGTTAATACATTTATTAGAATAGCGGTGAGCTCCAGTCGGCAGATTAGGGTTTAATGTTTGAAGTTAGGTGTCGGCGATGTTAGGGAGGGCAGATTAGGGGTTAATACTATTTATGATAGGGTTAGTGAGGCGGATTAGGGGTTAATAACTTTATTATAGTAGCGCTCAGGTCCGGTCAGCAGATTAGGGGTTAATAAGTGTAGGCAGGTGGAGGCGACGTTGTGGGGGGCAGATTAGGGGTTAATAAATATAATATAGGGGTCGGCGATGTTAGGGCAGCAGATTAAGGGTACATAAGGATAATGTAAGTAGCGGCGGTTTACGGAGCGGCAGATTAGGGGTTAATAATAATATGCAGGGGTCAGCGATAGCGGGGGCGGCAGATTAGGGGTTAATAAGTTTAAGGTTAGGGGTGTTTAGACTCGGGGTACATGTTAGTGTTAAGTGCAGACGTAGGAAGGGTTACCGCATAGCAAACAATGGGGCTGCGTTAGGAGCTGAACGCGGCTTTTTTTGCAGGTGTTTTTTTTTTTTTTTTCAGCTCAAACAGCCCCATTGTTTCCTATGGGGGAATCGTGCACAAGCACGTTTTTGAGGCTGGCCGCGTCCGTAAGCAACTCTGGTATCGAGAGTTGAAGCTGCGTTAAAAATGCTCTACGCTCCTTTTTTGGAGCCTAACGCAGCCTTTATGTGGTCTCTCAATACCAGAGTTATTTTTATGGTGCGGCCAGAAAAAAGCCGGCGTTAGTTTTTCGGGTCGTTACCGACAAAACTCCAAATCTAGCCGCCAATTTGGTCAGTGTCCTGGCAGTTCTATTGGCTAATTTTTTTAAAAAAATGTCAAACTAAATGTTTTGCGAAACAAAAAAGGGTAAAAAAAATACATTACACAATACAGTTACACTCATAATAACACTACCTAATAAAAAATATAATGCAAAGGATTTTAACATTGAGGTACATACAGTACATATACATATATATATATACACACACACACCATACTGTCACACATATATTATATACTATATATATATATATATATATATATATATATATATATACTGTGTATATATATATATATATATATATATCAAATTTAGTAACGGAGGGGAAGCAATCGCTATGAGCTTATTTTAAGACAAAAGGTGACCAACCGGTTGGCTTCTAGGCTAATACTGGTATGGTCTTTGAATATATCAAATATATGGTGCAGACCCTTATGTAGAATAAATGAGTTTACATAGAAAGAATAAATCCTGGACAGGAAATACAAAAGACCAGGATGAAAGACAGGGAATTCAGCACTCTTTTACAAAATTAAACCAAAGCTCAAAAACCTTATTCAAAATGTGTCAGCCTCCAAGGCTTGTGTAGCTGCAAAGGAGAGAACTCTCTGGCACTTACTGTAAATTACATATATATATATATACAAAGATAGAAAAACGCAAAAAGACCCAATTGGTAGATATGATCTCTTTATATGAATATCAAATAGCATAAAAAATACAACATATTATGTTACAAACCTGACCGGTCAGGGGATAGTGTCTATACCCAAACAGAAATTATAAACATGATATGTGGTTATTTTCACAGGCCTGTGGAGCCATGTGTGTAAACTGCAGGATAAGAATGGGGGACAATAATTTGACTACTACACCCTACTGCTTGCGGCACCTTAGTATGTAAGGCTATATGCCGGGCAGATTACAATATGGGATCTAAGTAGTTACAGTTAGTGTACCCCAACACCTATGCAGAAGTATTGATGTACTTAAAGACTGATAGCACATATACATGTAACTATAAGATATATTTGTGGGGGACTGAAATACAAGCTACTACACCCAGCTGCTTACGGCACCTTATAGAGTTAAGGCAAAATGCCGGGCAGGTATATGAATGGGATCTAAGTAGGTTGTGGTGCCGTGCCCCAAAATATGTACAAATATCTTATTGTCATGCAAACAAACAATTTAGCACAGTAGTATACAGCCAGCCTCGCTGAGTAATTACTTAGAGGCAGATACTCTTGCTATCGAGTGAGAATGTCCCTTTGGAGAAAGGTTATGCAAGCTGAAAAGTTAGCCATGAAGCAAATACAAATAATTGCAGAAAGCACAAGGTTTAGCCTCCGTGTTGTGTGGTATTAGTAAGCTTCAAGCGCATATTAGTAGCATTTCTTCAGGGAGTGTTAAAAGTATACTCTCTCAACAGGGTATCATCATCCAAGACAGTCAGTAGGCAGCCTATTAATCAGGCAGTGACAAGGTAGTATACGACCTGTTTCCTTTAAAGTTGTTTCTGTGACTGACTCTTAGGAGATGAGCCTCATTGGGTGTTCAGGAACTCCATTCTAGAAATCCAACAGATATGTTTGTTTGCAGCGTGTCTGTTCCGTGTATTCGACACCTATCACATGCTCCGGTCAGCTTGTCCAATGCTGACGCGCGTTTCACCCGCTAGGTGTGTCGGGCTTCGTCAGGGCGTGATGACGTTGGGAGTGCTTCGTCTCCCTTTAAGGTATGCTTAATGACACGCCCCTATTGAGGAAATCTCACAGTGCTTCATCAGCAATGCTAATTCATAAGGGAACAAACCCTTAGAAGTATGCGTTGATTCATGCAAGTATAATAATTATACAAAAAATTAAAGTATGCTCATTTAAAACTGGTTACATACTAGGATAAAGAGATCATATATACCTGAAAGAAACAACAATTGGGTGTTTTGTATGTGAAATACTTAAAAAATATATACATATATATATCAAAAACATGTAATTTACCTATTTAGCCTTTATGTCCCTAAAGGAGTGATATCAAAAATTATTCTGATACACCCAAATGGGTGATGTAATATACAAAATGTACAGGCATATCTGTACCGGGATAGACAATGGATTAGGAATGATAAAGACTACAGTCATATTTTATAGAAAGCATGCCATGTCTATTCTATCATTTAACCCTTTAGGTATCTGTGTTTGAAGGATCGTAATCCACCTGCATTCCTTTTGGAGGAGGACTTTATCGTTATCACCTCCTCTGTTATTAGTAATGCCTCTGTCAATGCCTATGAATGTAAGGGAGTCAGGAATACAAGCATGAGCATCCTCAAAATGCTTAGCCACATTGCTTTTGGGATTCTTGTTTTTTATGTCATCCCTGTGCTCAGTGATCCGGTCTTTAATGGCTCTCCGAGTTTTGCCCACATAGAACTGTGGGCAACTACAGGAGAGAAGGTAGATGACACCTTCTGTGTTGCATGTGACGTGATGCTTAAGTTTGTATACCTTGCCAGTATGTGTGGAAAAAACTTTAGTTTTTACCATGTATTTACACGCTACACATCTTCCACATGGATGACTTCCCGTGGATCTATGTGTAGTGAGCCAATCAGTTTGTTTTTTTGGTGACATAAATTGGCTTCTCACCAACTTATCCCTAAGGTTAGGTGCTCTTCTGGCAGTGATATTGGGGTGGTCTCCCACCTCCTTTAATACCCCTTCATCACTTGTTAAAACATGCCAGTTTTTGTTAAGTATAGTTCGCAGAGCTGGCCAATGGCAGTTATAATCTGCGATCAGTCTGATTGGACCTTGCACAGGTTTCTCCTTTGGTATCAAGAGTTGCTCCCGATTTCGGTGGGCTGCCTCATTCAGAGCCCTCTTAATGACTCTCTTCGAGTACCCCCTGTCTTCAAAACGTTTTTTCATTTCTTGTGCGTGCTCAAAGTATTTTGTTTTTGATGAGCAATTGCGGCGTAATCTGAGAAACTGTCCTTTGGGTATTCCCTTTTTGAGATGGTCAGGATGGTGGCTAGTTGCAAGAAGCAAACTATTGGTTGCCGTCTCCTTGCGGAAGTTCTCAGTTTCAATTAGACCCTGATTCAAATTTATTTTAATGTCCAAAAAGGAAATTTCCTTTCTACTGGACTGCAATGTAAGAAGGATATTTTTATCGTTCCTGTTCAGAGTATCAACAAAGTCCAGGAGACCCTGTTCAGAGCCCTCCCATATGAGGAAAATGTCATCCACATATCTAAGCCATATGTGGATGTTTTCCTCAAAGAGAGGGCTCTGATACACATCCTCCATTTCCCATGCTCCCAAATGGAGGCATGCATAGGTGGGGGCACAAGTCGCCCCCATGGCTGTTCCTTGCTGCTGTACATATATCTTATTATCAAAGAGAAACACATTGTTAGTCAGAATAAATTCTAACAATTCCATGACAAAATCTGTGTGTTTTTGTGTCTGCGTTCCTCTCATCGTAAGGAAGTGTCTGCATGCTTTCATACCTACATCATG